>NC_056725.1:1557821326-1557848826 GCF_019279795.1 Protopterus annectens
CCAAATGAAGAATCCATGTTCTTTTCTTATGATATATGATTTGTAGTTTTTGTGTTTTAATTAATTAAATATTACTGTGAACTTTATCAATATCTAGAAAAGTATACATTGCTTTGGGGTGAATATACATATGTTTATATATTGTATGTCTTTCTCTAGAAATGAATATCAGTGATATACAGAGGAATTCTCTGTTTCCACATCAGTATGTTTGTCCCAAGTAAAAAGCTCCAAACTGGCAAACTACCATATAAACAACCTCCTTGGTTGCACAAGTTACCAAAGATCTCATCTCATAAGTATGCAAAGTGTTTACCAAAGTAAAATAATTAGTCTGCCAAATTCTCTTACATTGAATACAATGGCCAAATGAATAATTCACCTTCACTTTATCCCTCTGTAACATGACCATATTTGCACTTTTTTAAAACTTGAAAAATTCTGTCTCAGTGTTCTTCCCCTTCTGTAGGTTAGGTTACATTGTTCAGGGAATACATTTTGGAAAAAAAAAATCATTGGACAAAATGCTCCAATGATTATTCAATATTTTGCTAAATGCAAAAAAATATTTGATGTAACCATACAAATGGATTTATCCATTTTTTTCACTGTTATTGCTATTGTCACCTGTCAGGTGTTGCAATAAATCAGATTTCAGATTAATACTTACTTCTTCCCTACTCTCCTGAATTACTTTTGGCTTATACTCCCACTGTACAATTATTTCCTGCAGCTTTGCAAGCTGTTGTTGAAACTCAACTTTCTGCTTTCATGACCTTCTTATTCTTAACATTTGTGCATATGGAATTTTGTTTATGCTTTGTTATGGAGGACAACTATTAGCCAATAACACTGCATTTCAGTGAAATAGTTTTTAGTATAATATAGTGTCCTTGATCCATCATGTAGTTTGTGTCTCTATAATATCCAGGAAATGATATCCACTTAACAAGTAAACTGTATATCCATTTCATTACTATTAATAAATACCAAAAGTCATTTTAATTCATCCATATTACCTTTCCACAACACCCAGCAATCATCCAGGTACCTCTGCTACATTTCTAAACTAGATGGGAATGTATTCTTTTGATATACATATTTATTTTTAAAATAACCCATACAAATGTCTGCATAAATTGGGGCAAATATAGTTCCAATGGCTATCACACTTATTTGTATATAAGATTAGTCGTAAAAATAAAACATTTTTTGTGAGAAAATTTTATAACAATTCAGGTATAAAATTAGAAAATTTAACTGTATATATCTGTGTACTATTGAAAAAAGATGGACTGCTTTTATAAATACTTATGGTGTATGTTGGTATATAATGATGAAATATACAAAGACACCATGTATGTTGAATTCTCTACATGTATATCTTGCATAAGTTGTAAAAATTGCATGGAGTCCCTGATTCTGTTTTTGATCCAACAGTAGTCTAAGACACCCTTCTAAAAATAAAGAAAGAGGGTCTGTCAAGTCCACTTACAAATGGTCATGCTGGTATTGGTGTTTTTAACTTGTGTATTTTTAGAGCCAAATAAAAATATTGCCTACATATATCATCTGTACTTAATTCTCACTGTAACCATGGTGCTATCAGCATTTTATCTACCTATTTAGCCAAGAAATGATATATCCATACCTTAAAAAGCATTGTATGATCCAAAGGATGTTTTTGTAGCATCTCTGATTGGATAACTGTGTTTCTGTTTCCTTTAAATAATCTTTCCTATCCCATAGCACTGCATCTCCACCTTTATCAGACATAGTGATACTACTCTGTTCATTTGCATTAAGTTGTTGTAAAGCTTGTTTTTCTACCTTATTTAAATTAACATAATGCTTCTAAGGATTGTTTGATGTTAAGTCAAATCTCCAACTATTGCATGCTCAAATTTCTTTTTAACTGTTGGAAGATATGGCTAGGCAAATTCTGACTTTCTAAAACTTCATACCCCAGTTTCTGAATGTGTATTTTGTGGTCTACTATGACACTAAAACTTGAAATTTAATTTAAGGCTAAATGCCTTAACATCAGTCATTATGTTTGAGAAGGGGCCACAGTAATATAGCACAAATGACAAACCTTTATCTAACAATTCATTCACTTGGTTAAAGTTGATAAAAAGAAATGCGAACAACCAAATCAACATTTGTTTTCTGAGTCTCACAAGTCAACTGTTGAATGCCATGTCTATGTTTAGTAACTATTTTATTTATTCCATGTTCCTGCCTCCCCTCCTGGTTTTAACAAAAGGCACTGGACCCCATTTTACAGCAGGGAATATTGTCAAGGCATCAGCCAATTCCGTATCAGTATCTATTAAAGATGAGAAATCCATAGCACAGCTGGAATGTTGCCCTTGGGGTTTAGGATTATACAAATTTAGATTTCTTTTCTCTTTAAAAGGTTGCTTCATATTGCTCTTATCCATAGTCATACTAGATTTAAATCTGCTCATGTTTGCCCATTTGTTTTAAATGGATCACCATTTTTTTAGTCTCTCACATCACACTGCCATTTATTTAACTTAAGTTGCTCCACCTTGTCATGTGTTCAAGCAGTCTGTATGTAAGTATCAAAGAGTGATGTATAATTTGAATCCTGCATATACTGGATGACCATTTCTAGGCAATGGTGTACATTACTCTGCAATCCAGGTAGCGAATGTTCATAATATTCAATCAAACTCTCCCAAAACTTCAGAGAGGCCACTGCCTGTATATTCCTCCATTTGTGGTCTCAGTCAAATGTGATTCAGTCAAATGAGGTTTCTATCATATGAAAGGGATCCATATATATATATATATATATATATATATATATATATATATATATATTTTTATAGGTGTGCCTGACTTTGTCGAAATACCATATTATCGAATCTCAGTTTGTCGACACTTAAAATATCAAACTCCTACTTCATTCAAGCAGTGGAACAGCGAAGTTCTTCCCAGAGTAAGTAACCACTTGTGCGATGTGGTGGACTTTGCCTTTTCCCAACTGTAGTGTGATCTTGGAGTTGGTATATTTAGTTAGGGGGTTGTGAGGGTACAGGGATATTGCAGTTTGGGTTTTGTTTCTTTTTGGGTAAGTGGTTACTTACCCTGGGAAGCTCTTCACTGTTCCTCTACTTTGATGAAGTGGGAGTTCGATATTTTGAGCATCGACAAACTGAGATTCAATAATATGAGATTTCAACAAAGTCAGATAGATACATATATATATATATATATATATATATATATATATATATATATATATATATATATATATATGGCTCTAGGACACATGCTCAACTGGCATATGTCCGAATCACAAAACATCGAACACACATACACGAAAGCACTTAACATCAAAAAGCATTTCCGTGTATGTGTAGTTCAAAAAAAAAATCTACATTTCTGCAGGGGGGCTTTGTCCCCCTGCACCCCCCACGTAGGGGGATTTGCCCCCCTACATCCCCCTACTTTATTATTCTCACTCCGAGATGGCACTACTGCGGGGAAAAGGGAATTTTCCCTTACCCGCACTGTAGTCCAATCTACGAAACAGGCACACACACACACAGAAGCGTTTGTCGATGTTAAGCGCTTTCGTGTATGTATGTTCTATGTTTTGTGATTCAGGCATATGCTAGTCGAGTATGTGTCCGGATCCCAGATATATGTATATATATATATTTACATATATATAAATAAATATCTAGCTATATATATATATATATATATATATATATATATATATAGATAGATATATATAGATATATATATATATAGATTTATATATATATATATATATATATATATATATATATATATATATATATATATATATATATATATACATACATACAAACACACGCACACAGATATATATATATATATATATATATATATATATATATATATGAGATTCTCTTTACATTTGTGAAATTACCTTTGTACCAAACACTAAAAAGCCAATCCCAATATATTAAACACCATTTCATTGAAACACTGGGATGGACTTTAACATGGGCCCTACGGGAGGTCAACTCCTGCCCTCCTTGCAGAAGTCAGTTGATGAAATCCATCCATCCATCCACAACTCCTTTTTCCCATTTTGATGTTCAATAAAGTAGGCTAGATTTGACAAAATGCACAGCGACCATATATGGATGTATATCTGCTGCAGACTCCATTAGATTCTTTGAGCCAAGTATACATGCATACAACAAACACTTTCTAGAATAACACCATTTAACTACCAAATGCACTTACAATTCTAATTGTTAAAGGTTTTAGATGTTTCCGTATGGAAACTATTTATTTATTTTACATTTGTTGACAGGGATAGTCCGACTGGATACATGTTCATTTTCAGCGGAGGCCCGGGCTGAAAAGCTCCAAAACACAATACACAGAGAATGCATGTAGTAGATACTTATTACATATAGGTAACAGACAGACCAAGCAAGCAGTTTACACATGTAGCAGAAACTTAACACATAGTGGTTACAGATACAGATCCCGTTAGCAATTTATACAAATACTCATTTTTACATTAGAGTGGTTAGATTGAATAACAACAATTGTGAATGATGCACTTGAATTTAGAGAAGGCATTAGTCAGGTTTAGAGCAGGGGCATGACCAGTGTGTTTTAAAGTATTTTTTGAGATTATTTTTGAAAAGAGTTAGAGAGGATTCTAGAGTCAGGTCTGCTGGGAGTAAGTTCCATATTTTACCAACAGAGTTGGAAAACAGAGAGTCCCCGGTTGAGTTGTTGGATATGAGTGTTTGAACCAGGAGTTTATTAGATGAGCAGAGTGGCTGGTTGTTAAGTGTAGGGGCTGATGATGCCTTTGAGTGCAGGAGTAGTTTCAGGTTGGTAGAGGACTTTATGTACCACTATGAGCTGGATGAACTGCAGTAGGCTAGGGAGTTCAAGGCACGCTAGAAGATTTAGGTTAATACAGTGGTGCGTCCTGTATGCTGTGCCAGTAGCAAATCTGGCAATGTGGTTATAACAGCAGGATAGTTTGTTAAGTACATTTTTGTTTAAATTGGTGAATAAAGGGGAGGCATAGTGAAGGGTAGAGAGTAGATGGGCTCTGGCAATAGCAGTTCTAGCAGGTGGTGTAAGGAAGGACCTGATTTTATAAAAGGATGGATCTGGCAATAGCAGTTCTAGCAGGCGGTGTAAGGAAAGATCTGATTTTATAAAGGGATGGGATCTGGCAATAGCAGTTCTAGCAGGTGGTGTAAGGAAGGACCTGATTTTATAAAGGGAGCCAAGTTTTTTATTGATGGTTTTGATGGTTTGATGGTTTTGATGGTTTGATTGACATGCATATCATATCAAACTTAAGGTTATTATATATTATGACACCCGAAGTTTGGTTTGGGCTTCCGGGGAGATAATAATACCACCATTCGCTGTTATAGTGAAGAAAGGTGGGGAGGACCTATGAGGGGGGGGAGAAAAGAAGTAGCTTAGTTTTGTTAGGATTTAAGATCAGATGGTGATTAGAGAACCAGTCCTCATCTGTGTTAAAAGTATTTTGTGTTAATGTGAGTAGACTAGATGGGGAGGTAGCAGTACAGATCAAGGTGGAGTCATCTGCATATTGAATGCAGGTAGCATTTGGGATGACAGTGTGGAGGTCATTGATAAAGATAGAGAAGACAACTAGTACAGAACCCTGGGGGACTCCAAGAGTGATGGGTAGATGGGTTGATAGTTTGTCCTTCCTTAGGACTGCCTGTTGCCTACCAAGCAGATAAGATTGAAACCATTGGGGAGCATGGTTATCTAAGGAGATAGCCTTTAGAGTATGGATAAGTAGTGGGTGGTTGACCATATCAAAGGCCTTGGAAAGATCAAGAAAGAGGAAACTTTAAATATAAATTTAGTTTGATCAAAGTATTATTTACTACTTGAGCACCAATAAAAACTGATTTTTGTATATATGTAAACTTTTCATAAAACTGAAGCATTGTGCTATTTAATAAAAGTATTCTTTGTTTGCATGTAACAACTTCATTAACACTGATTGAAAATATACATGCTTGTAGGCATTGGTTAATATATGGCAAGTTCCTATGGCAAACTAATGACAAAATAGATATTAGCTGGGGTGGTAATGAAAATGTGGCAAACTTGAAAGACAGCAAACTTTTTCTCCACATTTACACCTCCTCAGATACATACACTGTTAAAATTGTATGACAACCAGATAACATTTCATCATAGTGGCATCACAAATAATAATAAGACAATAAGACAGTCAATTAAAACTCCACCTAATATCTAATCTACAATAAATAACACTCACTAAAGATTTATAATGTCAAAATTTCTCAGTACAAAATAATTAACTATATATAGCTATTGCATTATACAGTGTATTTGAGGCCTTTAGTATTAAACACTAGATTTATTCAAAAATGGAATCACGTCTGTTTGTTTACTTTCATTTCCAACAACAATCAAAAGTTCATCCTCTGGAATAACAGGATAAGTATCAATGCAGCATTCCCTTGTGGGGGAACACTGTCCATAATTTTTCTCCCTCATTTATTTGTGAAGTGTGGTTATGTACTGACAAACTCACTCACCATATTGGGAATGGTTAGTATATAAACAATTAATGTCTGGTACGGTTTTATATATATGTAATCCCACGCTGTAATGTATTAACAATCTCTCCATAAATGATTTTCAGTACTGCGCTCTGTAAAGCAGTTGGAGAGACCATTTTAACTTATCCACCCTGTAGCACCTTTTTTAAAATCTATGCACCATATCCACCAGCAGAATTAGATTATCAGAGCCTGGAGCATCAGTACAGAATGTTTTGGCATCTTGCGTCCCTCATCAAACAGCTTAACTACATCCATTCAGGATTTAAGCCCACAGGGCCCCACCCCCACCCACTGTTGCTCTTGGTTTTTAGATTAGAACCATTATCACTTTTTATACTCCCAACATTGACAACTATTAATACCATAATTGCTATTAATACATATGTAACAACACAATCCATACTAACGAATGACAGACACACAATTGGCTCAGTCACACTGTCCACAGATTATGGCCTCCTTTAAGTATGGACCTGTTGTAATGACAAAGTTTGCAGTAGCCACTTCCTGGATTTATATTTTAAATCTTGCCTACTTGTAATATTCTTATCTAAACACTTTCTCTGTGTAGTTGATGTAGTTGATGTATTTTTATTTGCAAATGATGGTTGATAACAGGATTTATACAATATATACCCTGGGATTCATTAACACTCTTGTAGGATTTGCTCGAAGCCTATACAATTTAAGCTCATTAGCACGAGCAGCAGCGCTCACTGAAAATGATGCTGCACATCACCCTGACATGTTTACAAGCACCTTTTTGTGGCCACAGAAGTGTTGGTGGCCATAGAAAGGTGCAGGGAAGCTCAAGCACACAATGTAAACAAAACGGCTTCCCTATAAGCAAATCTACTATGAGAACACACATGGATAATTTATACGAAGTAAGAGTAAGTTGATTAAAAGACTAAACTGCAGGGGAAGATAAATGGGGAGAATTTACACAGAATACAATGGTATTAATGCAGAAGTAAATAACATGGGAGGATAAACCGAGAACATATACTCAGAGTGCAGAGGTGCAAAGTTAAAGTTTTCTCCTAAGTGGAAGTGGACACGGCACTTCTGTTGTTGAATCTTTCTGTACCTGACACTAGTAACACAAACACACACACACACACACACACACACACACACACACACACACACACACACACACACACACACATAAAGTTTGACAGTGTTAATTAGGTTACTAGTTACACACTCTAGAGCACACTTTATTAACTGCGAGCACCACAGGGGAAGTCTGACTTTTTTTTTTCAATAAATTTTTATTGCTTTTTCTAAAAACATAGGTAATTGAAAGATAATACATAAATACTTTAACAGATACATTGGCATATGAATACATTTGCAAATAAAAAGATACATAGTTGCACTACAATTGGAAATAAGTCAATTAAAAAAACTAAAAAGTAAAAAAAAAAAAATATATATATATATATATATATATATATATATATATTTTTTTTTTTTTTTCAGAAAAATGAGGAAGGAAACCCATCTTGGGTAGTATTAGATCAAGTCATTGGATTTGTAACAACTTTTGACAAAAGTAAGTTGTTGATCACTGAGGTTGAAGGCTTTTCACAGTGTTTAAATGTTTTTCAGAGACTGTTGGTATCCATATTGGTGATATAGAATTTATGTCTCAAAAACAATCAAATACAATAAAAAACCCTAACAAAAAAAACTATTTACATCTATTTACACCTAAATGCCACTCTTGAATTAAGTGTCTCATAGAGTTAGATGATATATGCCTAAGAAAGAAAATAAGTTATTCCCATAAAGGGAGAAAACCTAGGAAGCTATGGGTACATTGATTTGAATGAGGGAAAGAAAGAAAAGGAAAAAAATACCTTGGGCATGTACTTGGTCTTCATATATCTAAAATGATATTTTTTTTGGGGAATGAGGAAAGCGTAATATTGTTTAGATAAAACGAAGTGTCTGTGTGTGTGTGTGTGTGTGTGTGTGTGTGTGGGGTTATTGTAGAGGGAAAATAGTTTTGTGTTTCACAACCTGTAGGTTGCACTAATGTTTAGTAAGTAAAAAGTGCGGAAAGAGGATTCATCTTTAGTTTTTTAGTATTGTAGCTAATATATATCCCCAGTATTTAAGAAAATATGTGATTTTATTTGGGTTCTTATTAGCTAGTTTATGGGAAGATATGAATTTTACAGCAATGCTTTTAAACTTTTCCCAAGAGATCTTAGATTTATCTAGCCAATTCTTGGCTATATAATACTTGATTAGGGCGTACAGGGTTATAAGGGCATTTATATCACGTTATCGAAAGATGAAAATAGCAAACGCTATTTCATCGGCCCCAAAACATCTAAACATGAAAATGTCGAACATTCAGAACAGCAAGTTTTTTCCCATGGAAAAAATTTGCCGCTCTGGAACACATACAAACAGCACAAGCACATCAAACAAACAGCAACCACACACATACACTTAAATTCCTACATCTAACGCTACACTAAACTAAACATACACTACTATCTACCCACTTACCTTAACCCAAACCCTAACCTTAAGGTCCGCCACTATCGCACACTCACCTAACCCGCTCCCTAACGCTAAATCACTTAAACCGCCCTTAACGCTAAAGTCTGCCACTATCGCACACACGCCTAACCCGCACACTAACCCTAACTCACTTAACCCGCCCCTAACCCTAACGTACAAACAATCGCACACTTACCTGAACCCAGCCCATAACTTTCCACCACAGTGCTAAGAATAGCGAAGCCACAGAAACAGCCAACCAAATTCTTTCCCAAGGATAGAATTCACTGTTCTGCAGCTTCGCTATTCTTAGCGTTCGCTGAATAGTGTTCGATATCAGAACATTAGAAGTTTTAATACTTCGATGTTCTGATATAGACCCTTATAAGGACATGTTTGGTTATGTTAGGAAGGCCTTTTGGTGTAATGTGTAGGATTGCTGTTTTTCTCATATCCTATTTTCTCAAGCTTAGCTCTTAATGAACACAACAGTTTGTATACTTTCTTGCAGCTCCAGAAAATGTGTAGCAAGTCAGCCTTTTCCCTAAGGCAGTAAGGGCATATTGGTGAGAATTTACAGTTGAATTTGTTTAGTAAAGTGGGTGTGTAGTAGGCATTATTATTTATCATGATCTGGGTGTATATCAGGTTTTTGAAGGGGGTTAGTTTGAGTGTGTTTTTTATGGCCAGTAGTTTTTCCTTCTGCTCTTGCCAATAGGTAGAAAATAAAAGAACATTTTGGGTTAATATTGCAATTATTAATTTATAGGCTTTCTAAATCATTTTATTCTTATAGGATAAGGTTTTAATTATTAATTGAATCATTTTTATTTCTTGTTCATTAGTTGATTTTGTGGAGAATTTAGTGTTTATGAGCAATAGGATTGGCCTGAGTATGATATATTTTTTGGTTAATCCCAATTTGGCGCTTATTTCGATAATGTTAAATTTGATTAATTTATATATTTCCCAAATAGTAAAATTTTTAATTAACAGATAGTTAGCTAGGTTTATTGATTGGTTATTGAGCTTCAGATTGGGGTTGAGGTGAATGGGTTGCTGAAAGTCATGTGTATTAGACAGGTGAAGCAACGCTAGTAGTTTCTGGAATAAAGTAATTTTATGTTTGATCACGGGATGAATGTTCAGTGCATTACAGATTTTTGAGTTCAGAAAAGGGAAGCATTAGGGGTTAATGTTAAGAGAGGTTATCTGATTATTCCAAATTTTGGTCCATAAAGGATCTAACCATATCCCTTAGGAACTCCTAATAAAGGATAACAGATTGAAGCAATGGAAAAGGTATGCGATTGTCTTCATTGCATTCACAACAACTGTGAAATCTCATAATGTGTACATTATATTCAGCAGCATAATAAATATCAAACAGTAAAAAGCAGAGACATGGAGACAGGGAGAGAGACAGACAAAGAATGTTACATTTTTATGGGCATTTTTAATCTTTCTGGCATGCTACTGCTGTATCTGTCATGCTATGTGCAATCAAGTGTTTTCAAAAGGGAGAAAGCAGGGGTCAGTATATCTAACCATGAGTGAGACATAAGCAGGATGGCCTGCACCTGTCGCCCTTGGGATTCCGGATACTGGCTACGGCTCTTGCCACCCCTATAGTGACTTTTTTAGGCAAGGTTCAAATGACAAGTTCACCACCGTAACAGGTACATGCAAGCAAAATCTGAGGGTAATGCTACTCAATGCTAGAAGTCTAAACCTCAAAATGCACTCACTCGAGGCACTCCTTAAAATGGAGAACATCGACATCTGTGCAGTGACAGAGACTTGGTTCAAAGCACCAGAGAGCACCCCTGTATTACCAAGCTATAATTCATACCACACCTTTCGGCCACCTAACCCGGAACAAAGCACTAAAGGTGGAGGCGTGTCCATATTCATTAAGGATATCCACACCTCCATGTTAGTTGCACAGCATAATGCATCTGAGATTATCCAAGTGCAACTAACTCTGGGCAAGACTGCAATCCAAATTGCAGCTTGCTACAGACCTCCCACCATGCCCCAGGATTCCCACTCCTCATTTCTTGATACACTGGAAAGTATAAGGGTACAACCCAACACTCTAATAATGGGCAATTTCAACTACCCCACCATTAACTGGGAAAACTACTCATGTACCAACTCATTTGCTCAAGGTTTTTTGGAATTCATAAATTCCAACACCTTGGATCAACTTATTCACACCCCCACCAGGGGCAGCAATATCCTAGACCTGGTCATTACCATCATGGGCAACCGGTGTTCCACACCAGAGGTCAATTCCTTGTTGGTCAGATCCGACCACAAGCTAATCACCCTAGACATCCACATCCCGCCCCCACCCCCAATTAGGAAAACCACTGTAAAAAATTTCTCCAAAGCCAACTTCACATTTCTTAAGACAGAAGTGGCAAACTTTATGACACCCATGCAGACAGACAATAGAGGTACGACTGCTGAATCCTACACAAGTGTACTTTATAAGCACTTACACGAGTGCATGGATCATGCTATCCCTAATAGAACCAAGATGCTATCCTCCAAAAAAAGGAAGTCAATCTGGTGGTCCTCTGCTATAAACAAACTCTACAACAGAAGAAATAAACTGTTGCAAAAAAGAGTAAAATCCCATGGCTGGAGGAACTCCCTGGTCAACCTCAGTAAGAAGCTGAGATCCCTCATAAAATCCTCCAAAGCTAGTTATGAAAACAAAATTGCCACTGACTCTAAAGACAACCACAAAGCATTCTATAGCTATGTCAAGAATCTCAATGGCAACAGTCAGATCTGTTCCGAGTTACAGCACAATGGCACTAAATATACAGAACCAACTGATATTGCCAACATCCTGGCAGATAGGTTCAGTGCTAACTTTACCCCCCTCTCACCCCCTAGAGGGCCCACCTCTATACCGGAAGAATGCAAAGTTCCTGTAATCATGGCTGCACAGGTAAAAAACACACTCTCCAAAGCCAAGAAGACAGCATGCTTGGGCCCTGACAATATCCCAGGCTGCATTCTACATGAACTACAGAATTAACTGGGACCCTACCTATGTACCATGTTCAATCATAGCCTCACTTCAGGCTTTGTGCCCACTGAGTGGCGCACTGCGATGGTTATCCCACTCCACAAAGGGGGAGCCACGACGGACCCTGGGAACTACCACCCCATTAGCCTGATGAGCCTGGTCTGCAAGGCCATGGAACATACCATCATGGAACTCATAAACAAAGACATTGCTAATCTCCAAACTTTGGACACTACCCAGTTCGGATTTGTAAAAGGCAGATCATGTCTCCTAAACCTGACTGACTTCTTTGAAGCAGTCACCAAAGCCATAGATGAGGGTAAGGTAGTTAACACAGTTCATCTAGATCTCGCCAAGGCTTTCGACACCATCCCCCACTCTGGAATTATAGATATGCTCACTAAACTGGGTATAAATCCCTATGTCACAAGATGGATTTCCAACCGGCTCACGGACAGAACCCACATTGTGAAAGTAGCAGACTCCAAATCTGACTACAGACCAGTGACAGGTGGAGTACCAAAGGGTTCAGTCCTGGGTCCTCTCCTGTTTTGTATCTACTTCTCTGAAGTACAGGCTAACACAGAAGGTCGTTGGCTAACAAAGTTTGCAGATGACTGCAAACTAGGAGCCATAATCGAAACTCCTAATGATGTGGACATACTACAAAGGGCTTCACTGAGACAGATGCTTGGTGTCAAAGCCATGGCCTGAAGCTCAATGCCAAAAAGTGTATTGTCATCCCCTTTGGTAAAAACTCTGCACCCATGAACTACCACATAGCTGGTAGTCTACTTAACGCCAAAAATGTGATAAGAGACCTTGGGACACAGGTGGACAATAGTCTCTCCTTTGATAATCACATCACCACAGTGGTCAGGAAATCCTTCTATGTGGCTCACCTCATCACAAAAGGTTTCTCATCCAGAAAAAAAAAGGTCATTGTTCCCCTCTACTCATCATTAGCCCCGTTACAGAGTACAACGCCCCTTTTGGTATGTACCTCACAAGACATCGACAACAACTGGAAAGGCCACAGAAATACCTCACAAAGAGGATTACTGGCCTCAAACAGATGCCCTACGCAGACCGTCTCGAAAAACTCCAGCTTTACTCCGTCACATATCGCCGACTCAGAGGCGATCTCTGCCTAACATACAAAGCTATGTCAAGCCCAGAGCTGTTGGACATGCTCCACTTAACTCATTCCCTCCGGTACAACTCTTTTGAGTGTGTATCTTTAACTCCTAGTGGGTGTGGCCTGAGCCTTTAAAAATTAAGTTATCACTTTACAATTCTAACAAATACTCATTGACAGAGGTCAAATATCAATATAATTGTGTTTGCCATCATGTATGCTTCAAGATAAAATATTCTGATACCTTACATGAAGCATGGTTTTGGAATTATTAATGCAAGTATGAACAAGTAATATTTGACACCTAGAGGAGCAGTAGGAGGTAACTGCAGATGCATCTGGAGGCGTCACTCGGATGAAATCCCAAACCCTCCGAACTGCACGCTCTGGGGACCTAAACCTTGTCACCACAATAAACAGAACATTCTGAAGGGATAGATTCCTGTCCCAGAGACTTCCCATACTCTGGAACAGACTACCTATCTATGTCAAACAGAGCTCCTCATTAGCACTCTTCAAGAAAAATCTTGATGATTGGATGGGAAATAGGAAATTCACCCCAGGGATCACTTCTGTGGCTCTGCTCGACAGGGGCGCAGGAAAATAATTTTCTTGGGTGGTGAAAGCCAGGGTACATTTTTGGCTAGGCTTATATAGGCCCTAGGGCCAACAGCCTAGTACCTAACTATGAACTTATGAACCTATGATAACAGTGGGTTACTAAGATAACTCATTCACTCCAGTGGAGCTCAGGAAGTTTGTACGGTAACTTCCAATGAGTGAAGCCTAAGACAATTGTCCTTACATTTCAAACAAATTTTCATATCTCTGGCACCATAGGGGTTATAAATGGCAGATTCTTCAGCACAAACTATTTTTATAGTAGTAGTATTCTTGTAGGTCTTAGACTGAATTTTATAAGTCACAGTTTGCAAACAAACTTACAATATCTCAGCAACCACTCAAGTTACAAACATACTGTCAGCAGCATTTTATTCATCTAGCTGAGAGCTTACATATGAGGCTAAGGAGTTCTGTCTGTGTTACTTGGTTGTTTATATCTATATAAATTAATATCATAAAACAACAGTTAATATCTATTTACCTGCACTAGACAGAGCTCAAATACTAATGCAGTTGAGTTTGGTATTGTGTAAGAGTTAACATGAAATCTTTTAAGACCTCGTACAGTAAGACGCTGTCCGGTTCGATTCTCAGCTAGAGCGTCTTCTGCATGGAGACATGCGTGAATGGGCATACCTTCGTTGAAGGTTGTGTGTCAGGGCTGGCAACTCGGCACGTAAAATCAACTACCAATCATTAGCGGACCGGAGTTCCGCTGTGGCGGCCCCTAACCGGGAAAAGCCGAAAGACACAACAACAACAACAACAACAACAACATAGCATGGTTTTGGAATTATTGATGCAAATATGAGCAAGCAATATTTGATGCCTAGAGGCATCAGTAGAAGTTAACTGCAGATGCACGTGGAGGCATCACTCGGATGTAATGAGATATATAATGAATACTTACACATATAATAGTAATATAAATAAAACATTATATATGACTGTCACATATTTCTGGATTTAGAACCTTTTTACAGACATGTGAATTATGCCAGCACACCGCACAGGAAATATTTCTTCACAACTTTAATTTTACTGGTTTGATGGGACAGTCACAAAACAATGAGGCAAGAGAGAATGTAGGCATCAGGCTTCATGACAGTGATGACAATTTTAACAATACATAAGGTGTACATTACAGCCAGCAACATAATAAATTATCTCATCTAGACTGCTTGCTAACAATTTTTGCAGTTGGAGCATCCTATATGGTAAACATTCAGCTATTCAGCCTGTTCTGAGATTAGCCTGACTGTACATAGCACAGTGATGCTAAGTACAGTAGCGTGAAAGGCATCAGAGTAATGCAGCCAAAGGCAAAAACTCAGAAGATTTTGCCATAGGCTGTGTACTTCCATTCCCCCTAAGTTATAGCTGCCAGGCATTGTGCAAATGCTGAGCTAATAACACAGAAGGAGGAAGAGATACAAAAAGGGGTAGATGGAGGCATGCAACAAGTACATTATTACACAACAGTAAAATGGTATCTCAGAACATATGTAGGCAATAGCTACACATAAAATAGTTTAATAAAAACAGGCAATAACAGTTTGACATATGTCTGGATTAGAACCCTTGAAAGCATTCAAAAATCAGTGAATATATCTGAGCATTATCTCAGCATACCACAAAAGAACTTCTAATTCACACAGTTTAAATAACAGTTGAAAGGACCCTGACAATGTCCTGAAGCAGGATGGCGATGAAAGAAAGAGAGAGAGAGAGAGAGAGAGATGGAGAGAGAAATACCAAAAGATTTCTTTATGAGACATTTAGGACCATCTTTATCGTGTGTTTATCTGAGGTGCTTCCTCATTATTAATCTGTCATGCTCTGTACAATAAAGTGCTGGATATAGGGAGCAAGAAGGGGTAGGAGATTAGAAAGAAGATTAAGACATAAGCAGGATAAGGGGAGTTTACCAAGTATCCCTGTTGGGGATGGAATGCTTCTGCAAATGCTCTCTTGCTGCACAAGTGTTATGTTCATGAACTGTAGTAACTGGCGATAGACCAACTTTTGGAGTTACGGATGTAGAATGACATGAAATAATAACTTGACATACAGCTATTATTGAATCCTTAACACTATGGAAAAACATCAGTCCATAGAAAGGGGAATTATCGAGCAGCCTATGAACTGTTAAAGTAACTGCTTCAAAGCAGTACCTTTATTCTGCCTTTACTCTGTATACCTATAGCAAAGTGGTTTAAGCACATTTGTTCAAAGGTAACTTGACTAGTGCAGGAGATGGCAAAAACTCACCATTATTTCCACAGGATGTAAAGCTCTATTCACCATCACTAAACACTGGTGCATGATGCCAAGCTTTGCACAAATGCTGAAGACAAAAAGTGAAGGCATTTTGATAGGCCATTTCTGGCCATGTGTGTTGTGTATGATTTTATTTTATTTTTTGACCTGATTAAACATGTGAAAAAGGGGTTGAAAGGACAGTGGTGAAAATGGAGGGGGGGCAAGCAGAGAGTAGGACATGGGAAATAATACAAAAATTTGCAGAATGGTGGTCTTAGAATATCATTATACCTATCCACTTCTATAAATATAAATGTAGAATTGTACACAAAATCCATGGCTTTGGAGAGTCACCACCCCAAAGACTGGTGACAACACCCGAATAATGTTGCATAGCATAGCATAGCCAATTGGACCAAATCAAGTGTGTCAAGAAGAAACAAAGGTGAAGTGGAGAGCATATTTTTTTTTTCTTTTTCTGGGGCAGGTGTCCCATTTTTTGTTTTTCAGAGAGACAAGAATGTTGGAGAATGTGCTTTGGAATGAGAGGGTCAAGTAGGTATGGTAGGTTATTTAGCAGGTGTGGAAACATAGGACATACAAAACAGAGAGGGATGGTGACATCACAAAAGGTGGAGGACACCATGATTGGGGATAGGTAGGGAAGATTGGAGGGGCATCCATGTCTAACTTGAGAACAGTAAGAATACAGTCCTCACCCTCAGACCTGTCATCGCTGTCTCCAGTGTTAGTTGCTTGTGTCAGTGCTGGATGTCCGGCAATGTGACACAGGACCTTTTCAAGCCTGATGATTTAAGCACCAGAGCCCCTTGCCATTTTGCCCTTCACTAGTCTTGTCAGCTCCTGATGGGTGACAAAATCACTACCTCCACTAGTACTGCTCCCTAAGGGTATCAGTGCACCTGCAGCCAGGGCAGAGATACCTGCAGGTGGAGCAGGTAGGGCAGGAGTTGTGAAGGCAATGCTGACATGGTTGTGACCCAGATGTGCTGAGTGTCTGTGTTGTCCATGATGGTGCCACCACAACCACCTGTGGAGGTATGGTGGGCTGAACCACAGTGGTATGGTGGTGCCACCACAACTACCTGTGGAGGTATGGTGGGCTGAACCACAATGGTTGGTCTAGCTCCCTGTACTGATGATCATCTTGTTTTCACCAGCAATTTATTTAAAAATTATATTTGAATAAAGAAAAAAAAGAGAGAGAGATAGGGTGGGGAGACAAAAAAGAGACAATTACATCTATGGCATGTCACATTAGTTTTTTATCTCAATTTATACACTAATATGAGAAATCAATATACATACCTATGCCCCATCCAGATATGATGGGAAGGCATTAATGTATCAAAAAATAAACCAATCATAATGGTATGATATGATAGGAAGAATCATGTATTTTGCTGTGCCATGTCAGATATATATTTATTTACTTTATTTATTTTATTTTACATTTGTTGACCGGGATAGTCTGACTGGATACATGTCCATTTTCAGTGGAGGCCTGGGGAGAAAAGCTCCACATAACAAAACAAAACAGAGACAGTTAATACATATCAAAGTTTTTAAACACAGGAAACATAAAAAAAATATAAGCACAGAATACAAACAGATAACATCTTCCAATATGTACAGACATACATATGTAATGTGGCATGGGTAGATTGCTAAAAAGCAGATTAGGAAGGAGCACTTATTTTAGTGGAGGTGCTAATCAGGTTTTGAGCAAGGGCAGAGCCAGTGTGATTTAAAGTAATTTTTGAGGCCTTTTTGAATAGGTGTAGTGAAGTTTCCTCGGTAAGGTTAGCAGGAAGGAGATTCCAAGTTTTACCAATTGAGTTGGCAAACAGAGCATCTCCTGCAGAGTTGTTGGATTCTTGTGTCAGTACCATTAGTTTATTAGATGAGCATAGTGACCTGAGGGCACTATGTGGGTTGATAATGTTTTTAAGGGCAGGGGTGTTTTCAGGTTGGAGGAGGACTTTGTGAGCTACTATAAACTGGTTGAACTGCAGAAGGGTAGGAAATTCTAGCCATCCTAGAGCTTTTAGGTTTTGACAATGATGAGTCCTATAATGCTATGCCAGTAGCGAAAATAGCTATGTGGTTGTAACAGCAGGATAATTTGTTGAGATCAGTTTTGGACAGGTTGGTGAGTACAGGGGAGACATACGTAAGGGTAGAGAGAAGGTGGGAGCACGCAATAGCCGCCCTAGCAAGATGGGTGAGGAAAGGTTTGAGCTTGTACAGGGAGCCAAGTTTTTTGTTAATGGACTTAATAGTATGGTTAACATACATATCAAATTTAAGGTTGTTGTCTATTAATACACCTAGACGCTTAGTGTGGTCATCTGTGGAGATAATGGTGTCATTGTTAGATTTAATGGTGAAGAATGGAGGACAGCACCTGCGGGTAGGGGAGAAAAGCAGCAGTTTGATTTTGTTAGGATTTAGGAGCAACTGGCTATTAGCTAGACAGTTTTCTACACTGTTGAAAGTATTCTGGGTTAGTAGGTGCGTTGGAGAGGAGGCAGAACATATCAGTGTTGAGTCATCCACATATTGGATGCAAGTTGCTTTTGGGATGGTTGTGTGAAGATCATTAATAAAGATTGAGAAAAGAAGGGGACTAGTATAGAGCCCTGTGGGACTCCTAGGGTTATAGGCAGATGCGTTGACAGCTTATTCTACCATATGACAGCCTGCTGCCTATCGAATAGGTAGGACTGAAACCATTGTATAGCATGATGGTCTAAACCGATGGATTCCAGGGTATTAAGCAGTAGCTGATGGTTGACCATGTCGAAGTCCTTTGAAAGATCTAGAAAGAGTGCTGAACACAGTTTGTTGTTATTACGATTAAGATTGATGACATTAGAGAAAGATAGCAGACTACTGGTGGCACTGTTGAATGGCCTAAAGCCGTGCTGAGAGTCAGCTAGCAGTTTGTTTTGATTAAGATAGTGCAGAAGTTGTTTATGGATGCATTTTTCCATGATTTTAGCTAGCGGTGACAGAATGGCTATAGGTCTAAAGTTAGACAGCTCTATGGAACTACCTCCTTTATGGAGAGGTATTACATGTGAAATTTTCCATATTGATGGGATGATTCCCTTGGAAATGGGTCTATTAATCAGGATAGAAATGGGGAGTGCTATGGTGTCTGCAGCTTTTTGCAGATATTCAGCAGGGAGGAGGTTGGCAGCTAACATAGTAGGTTTTAGTTTTTTTAATTTTGGCCCGGATTAGGGGAGTAGGTACAGGTTGAGCACTGAGTAGGTCTGAGCTAGGTGTGTCAACACTGGAGTTTGAGCATGTGGGAGTGAGATGGGTGGCTAGAAACTGAATAGTTTCAGTAAAGAAGGTATTGAAGGTGTTTGCGATTTCTACAGAAGATTTGTCAAGGGCAGCTGATGGGGTAGGAGTGGTGGTATGGCCTGAGTGGAGAAGGCTGTTTATTCCAGCCCAGAACTTTTGAGGTTTTTGTTGGTATTTCTGTTGCAGGAGGGAGTAATATTTTTTTTTTGTCTAACATTATAGATTTTATAGTCTCGTTCCTTAATTGTCTATATCTGACTTGATCCAGTGGGGCTTTAGTAACATGCCACATGGCCCAGGCCTTATTTCTTTGTATAATTTAGATTTTTGTGTCTTTAGATAGCCACGGTGCAACTTTTGTTTTGGCTCGGATGGTACGGGTAGGAGCATGTAAATTAAGGATAGCCAGGAATTTAGTTTTGAAGTAATCTACTACCTCTTGTAATGTAAGTTGTTTTAGAACAGACCAATTGCAAGCTTTGAGTTCTTTTTGGAAGTTATCAAGGTTAAAGTTCATGACGCTTCTTATTGTTTTATAGGTGGGCTGATGGGGGATGTCAGCTTTAAGCCTAATAATATAGGTAAGGCAGTGATCACTTAGATCATCAGGTAGTATCCCTGGCTTGTACATTTGAGGGTGGCCATTGATAAGTATCCAATCTAGTATACTTTCTTTGGCTTTGTTTTTATTGAACCTAATGGGGGTGGAAATGGTCTGTGTAAACCCCGTGAAGGTTTCTGTGGGTAGTGGGAGATTCAGAGGAACATGTGTTCCAATCAGTGTTAAAGTCACCTAAGGCTATGGTTTCCTGGGGATAGTTGCAAGATAGCCAATGTAGGATACTTTCCAGAATATTGACATTTTTACCAGGTGGTATATAAATGCAGACAATGTATCTGCACTTATTTTTATTTATTTGTAATTTGGTGATGAGAATTTCTGCGTTGCTAAACTGAGGTGGTTGTTGGGTGTCATTGGTTACTGTTAGGGTGGACTTGTATAGCACAGCTACCCCGCCACCCTTCCTTGAGGTTTGATCCAATCTAAGAATGTTGTACTGTGGGGGTGTTACTTCATTGTCTTTAGTTTTGGTTTTAACCAGGTTTCAGTGAGGCAGAGAATATCATTGGATTGAATAGCTAGGAGTGCATGGAGGCTATGGATCTTGTTATTTAGGCTTCTGATGTTAAGATGGCAGGCCAGAAATGAATTTGTGAGCCTATTTATCTGAGTAATGCTCAGTGAATTGTTAGTCAGTGAGCTTGGGTCAACAGCTGTGGATGGGCCAGGGTTAGGGTGGATGTCTCCATCCCTCATAAGGTTCATTTTTAAGCCAGTTATGAGTTTCAGGAATTTATTTATAAGTTTTTTGTAGTGTTTGTTTTTTGGGCTAATGTAATTGTAATTAATTGGTTGGTAGTATTTGGAAGGTAAGGAATTAGGAGAGAGGGAAGTTATAAAGTGCTCAAATTTATTAAATGCTAGGGTGGTGGAGGTTTGGAATTTTGGGTATTGGAATTCCCGATAATGTACATTTTCATAGGAGCTTAGGTGGTAAGGAATAAATAGCAGGAGTAGTATAGGTAATAGTGTGAATATTTTGGGTGCAATCATTTCGACTTCTAGGGCAAAGTCTGGTATTACGTTTACATGGAGAATATGTAAGACGGGCTAATGCTTTTAAGCAGAGAATAGTCAGGAAAAGGCTACTATTGATATTGTGGGTAAAATAAAGATATATGATAGTCCCGGAAGTTGGCAGTTTTATAGATTCACAGGTTGTTGATTGGTTAAGTAGAAAGGCATGGTGAAGGCACTATAAATTTAGCATCACCGGGGTGTGTGGGATATGGGGGCAGGGTAGGGCGTGAAGTGAGGGCAAGCAGAGTGGGGCTAAACCAGAAAACAAGTTTCCTAAAGTTAGCATGTGCAGCTAGGTATTTACACTATGCAATGAGCACACTTTTTCTAGTTCAATATGTGAAGAGCACACTATTAATGAGTCCTAATGTTAAACATAAACTGTAGAAAGCACGCTTTTCTTTTTGAAGAGCACACTATTCCTGCATCCTAATGTAAAATATAAACTATAGAAAGCATGCTTTTTCATTTGGCTGGTAATGAAATGTGAGTCACAGGAAGACATTTCCCTACTGACTGATTGTAAGCCCAGGTTTATTGGTGTTTACTGATTATACGGGAGCTTAGGGGACTGTTGCCAGTGCTTATGGACTCAGTTAGGTTCACAGTGTAGCAAAGAGTAATAATGTACATATTGACCATATCATTCATTTAAGAATTTATAATAATAAAATAAATGTATTTATTCATTTAAGTAATAAAATAAATAAATAAATGTAGTAATTGTCTACTGCAGTCATCAAGAGCTATTGGAGAAGGCATGTACGCATGATATAAATGTAAAGGTATGCCTGCCTCAGATGATATGGAGTGACTGACTGAAAATACTTCTATGGTTTGCATACAGACCTGATGCATAATTATCCAGTGACTCTCTGAGGCAAGTCAATTCATCCCGATGTGTCTCATGGTTTTTTGCTATCTCTTCTGCAGCTGTACAGCAAAGAAAAGAAAAAAAAAATATCTATGAAAACATAATGAATAACTGCAGTGGTTGGCTAATTAATGCCAAATCTCAGACAGGTGATGGGTCAGTATACTTACACAGCAAAAGGGTGTTTGCAGTCTTACAGTCATCCTCCCATCAACTCAGGAGGTCCCACTTGCACATGTTCATATCACTGTGGTGTTGATGGCATTGCTCCACAGTGTGTGGGATGTCAGTTGCACTGGATACAGCCTAGGCTAAGCTATCCCAAGCCTCAGTCTTGTGCAGAGACCCATTATAATCCCTCTGCAGCAGCCCTTCAGCTGCAGTGCTTCACAAGTAATGCTATAAAAATTCTAGACTCCTCGACACCCCCCCTCTGTATGCTCTAAATAGAAATCCATTGCAACCTTCACCAGCCATATCTGAAGAAGTCAAGCTAGAAATAAGTGTCTGCTCTGCCACCCAATTCAGTTCTCACATATAACAGCTTGAGCGCAAATACTTACAACCTTGCCAGCTACATTTGAGCAATTGAAAGCACAGCAATGGCTTGCCAGATACACTGGCAATGATTACATCAAAAAGCATGTAAGATTTGAAATATGGCAATTAGAACTGGCCATGTATGATTCTCAAATGATTGACACATGTTCACAATGTTAAACAATGATATGCTTTATGTTGTTTATTATAATGACAGTTGGCTGGAGGAAAAAATGGGATGACTTGGGACATATTGGGCTTTTAGTAAGATTGACCAGTATACCTGGGAATCAAATCCATGAGGAAAAAAAGTAAAATGTTAAACATTGTTTATCAACTGTCAGTACCACAGAAGAACTTGCATTTTATTATGGTAATTAGAGGTATACTAATTTAGAATGAATGGAGATATATTTAGGAGATGCCTGCATGTGTGTGAGTTTAATTAGTCATAGGACTGCATTTCTATGTAAAATGTAGTATTTGTGTTTGTATTTACATTGCAGATGAATGCAGTTACATGATATGAGTAATACATGGTGGCTTATGTTACATACATACTTTAAAAACATGCTGCCCTAAACACATACTTATGATATATGATAACTCACAATAATTACAATACAAATATTGCACAAATCACACCTATGCATGTGCATTCTAATTTAAATATCATAACTGAAAAGATTAACATATTTTACACACATTATACTGGGTTTTTATAGCAAGCATTAGTGACAAATTTCTTGCAGTAAACATAGTTATGATACTTATTTACTTTTAGTGTTACATTCCTCTTCAAAATGTGACAAATGGCATTCTGTCCCCCTTTGTAAACTTAACTGTGAACTGGATTTAAAACCTACATCAGCTGTTCTCTGTCTCTAAGCTCGCTGCACTTATACCTTCTGCCACAAGGAAAGTTACCTGACAGCTGTATTTTCTTCAATGAATACTTTTCAGAGTTCCGACGGTCAAGCACTGCCACCAGGCTCATCTGCTTTATAGAAGGCAGCCCAAATTAGATTTTTCAATTTTTTCTTCAGCCATGAAATGTTTTTGTGCACTGCTAAACAGAGCACAAATGCAAATGGAATTATAAAAAAAGAAAAAATTGAAAAGACAATTAAAACAATGAAAGGGTATATCTAGCCATAACCACAGGAAGAAGTGCATTACAGTGATGCATTCATCCTAACTTATTGCCAGATCAGACCTTTAATGTCTGGCAATTGGGACTTTAGGCAATGACAAATAATAGAAAAGGGGACAGACAACAGCTCACATGTTGTTAGCAATACTGAGCCTAGTTGAGTTTCAAGCAACAGAATGCTATACCAAAATATGTATCAATATGTATTCAACCTCCCATTGTAAAAGTATCTGTAAACTGGATTTGAACCCTGCATTACTTCTCTTCTTTCCCTGAGATCACTGCACTCACACTTAGGGCCATAGGCAAAGTTACCTGACAGATATATTTTCTTCACTGAGTACAGTCTAGAGTGCTGACTGCCATCCACCAGTGTCAGGCTCGTTTGCGGTACAGAAAGCAGTCCAAATTACATTTTTCACTTTTTTCCTTCATCTGTAAACTCTGTTTGCATGCTGCCAAGTGGAATACAAGTGGAAAGGGCATTGAAATTATATTTTATTGCAGAGTAAAACATTTACTAGATATATGTAGTAAGGAACACAGCAGTTATAACATTAACATGACATTCATCTTTTTTACATCTGCTTGCTACATCACAAATAACATTTGGGGTGCACATCATTAGAATTTTATGTACTGGCAATTGTTCTTTAAGGGAACACACAGACAATGACAGGATAGCATTCTTGCCACAGTACATACACATAAAAGTTTATGAATACTTGTGAGATATAGATATAGATAAGCTATCCAGTGTATGTGATGCATATATCTACATGTAACTACTTTTGTGTTATCACACTTTTGGATTTCTTCACTCAGTACTGTCCAGAGTGCTGATGAAAGCACTGCAATGTCAGTCTCAATTGTGCTACTGATGGCATTACAAATTAAATTTGTCAGTTTTTAGTAGGGACCCCTGCCAGTCTGGAGTGCACAATGCCAAATGGCACTGCTGCTAGTCAGGGTTGTACAATGACAAATGGCACACAAAGGAAGAATTAATAAAAGGAAACATTATGAAACAAGTAGTAGTTAAAATGTACTATACTAATTTGTGATGTTTCCTCAAGCAAATGTGAGACATCCTACCCCACTTAGTAGAAATTACAATGTCTCTAAACAGGAGTGGGAATTTTTGACTCTTCTAAGAACAGCAGATGTGAGAGTCAGTAAGCCTGATAAAGGTGGGGAGCTTGTCTTAATGGATAATTGGGATTATGTAGCCCGGATGCATAAGATCTTGCCTACAGAAGCATACCAAAGGGTTTCCTTAAATTAATTCAATGTGGCCCAACAAAGAATTAGAAGCCAAATAGAGGAATTCTTTATTGATGGAAGAATTGATATGTACATATATAATTATTTGAGTATGCCATTTCCCCGAACTCCAGTTTTGTTTGGGATCCCCAAAATCCACAAAGTTGTATCTGACCCCCCAATGAGGCCCTTGGTGGATGCAAGGAATTCAATCACTTATCCTTGCACCAAATGGGTTGATTCCATTTTAAAGAAATACCTACCACTCGAAACACAAATTTGTAAGGACTCATGGTCTTTTTTGCAGAATACAGATCACTTAAAGTTTGAAGACAACCATGGGTTCCTTACTACAGATGTGAAAGACTTATATACCTCAATTCCCCATGAAGTAGGGTTAGAGTGGATAGGATCCTTCTTGACAAGGAGGAGTGCTGCTAAAATGGAAATCGACTTAGTGCTCGAATTATTGGACTTAACTTTATCCAATAATTTCTTCCTATTCGAGAGGTAATACTATCTGCAAAAGATAGGGGTGGCTATGGGATCACCTTGTGGGGCAAGTGTGGCCAATTTAGTCATGGCCCAGTGGGAATATGAGTTTATTTTTAAAGTCAAGTGAATTAGTGATGAAATTATTTTCTACACACGCTTCCTTGATGATATCTTCATCATCATCAAGGGAGATAGGGATAAAGCTAAGGCCCTGGTTGACTATCTCAATAACACCACACATTTTCTGAAATTTACATTCAGCTTTACTAAAGATGAGATTAGTTATTTGGACATCAATTTAAGGAAGGATGTCCGCAACCAGGGCCTTGCAGCAAGAGTGTATAGAAAATCTACTTATTCGAACTCTTTCCTACAGTCTCCAGTAGCCACCCCTATCATCAGAAACATTCCGTAGTTAAAGGCCAGTTGGTCAGGGTGGCGAGGATAGTAACCCTGTATGAAGACTTCATCAATGAATGCCTTATACTGAAAAGGATGCTTCTTAGTAAAGGCTACCTGGAAAAATTGACTGAATCTTTGACCTTGGAAGTTAGACTTAAGAGAAATAGTGGGATTTGTGCCCCTATATTGAGTAACAGTAATGGAAGTAGCCCCACTAGAGAAAGTGAACAGAGCACCATCATAGGGGAATCTACCTCGAACAAGGTAGTCAACTTTTCCTTGTACCTGATTACTACCTTTAACATGGATAGTGAGATGGTTAGGTATATCTTAAATAAAAATTGGGACCTAATTAATAGCAATGCAGATTTGGTGAGTAGAATAGGAGGTCTACCGAAAGTAATATTCAAGAGGGGTCCTAACTTGACGAACCTACTGGAAGGAAAAATAATAAGGAAACCTAAGTTGACCGACATGTTTAGATGTGAGGCATGCAATTTTTGTAGGCACATAGGAGTTATTAATTTGTTCCACATCAATGGTATGGAATACAGAATTAGGCACAAAATTAACTGTAACTCAAAGGCGGTCATCTATCTTGCTAAATGTCAACAATGCCTTGCCTATTATATAGACAAAACGGACCGGAAGGTCCGTGAACGTATCTATGAGCACCAATATGCAATCAGCAAGGGCAAGATGGAGAATGCCTTAGCGAAACATGTTTCACAGGCCATTCGTTTAAATATTCAGCAATCGACTGTGTTACACACCATATAAGAGGTGGCCCTGTGAGTTTAAAGTTAGAACTACTAGAATTGCTTTGGCAAATCAGGCTCAATGCCTATAAATACCCAGGCTTGAACGAAGCTTGTTCAATCAAACGTGTCCTGAAGTTGAAAAGCTTGGGAAGATAATGCATTTTATGTAATGTATAAATTAAGGTGAACATTAGGGTAGTCCCTTAAGAGCATCCCTATTGAGTTCATTTAACTCATAGCATATGTTATATTATAATATAGTCATATAAGTTATTAAATGTTTACGCATGTTACTTTTATCTTAAGAGCACCCTTATATGAGCTCATATGAGCTCATTAAACTCATAGCATATGATATATCATAATATAGTTACATAAGTTAGTTCTATAAAATGTTTATGCATGTTACTTTTGATTTAGCAAATTTGTAGTAGACTCAATGTTTGGCTATGGTTGTTTGATACCCATGTACCATCATTTGGACATATAGGTTAGCTCTATGTTATAGTTGTAATGTGTGAGCCGGTAGTTTGATTAGCACTGTTTTGTTCCTACTATACTCTAAAGTCATATAAAATAAGCCATTATTCGATTTATGGGGACCCCTCTGGTTCTGTTTTATGTCATTCTATCTTATTTTAAATTCTTTATTGGCTTTATTTAGCGCTAATACTAAGAGCGCTGCTTAGAATAAGTGTATTCATTCACTATGATAGCTCTAGCTTTTAAATTGATGCATCTGTTATTTCCACACATTGCTCTGATGGATGAGCATTTTCTTGTGGAGCGATGTAGGTTTT